>NC_134397.1:87136208-87138708 GCF_050003625.1 Haematobia irritans | reverse complement strand
GACATTAAGTTCGAGTTTTGCAGCTAAAACAATTGAAAAAGTTTATTTTCTTTAAAATGAATTACTAAAGATAAGTAAAAGGTAAAAGGGTCATTTTAGAGCGATAATGCCAACTTAATACCGGCCTTAAAGGTAATGATGAAATTAAGTACAAAACCATAAGTTTTAAATGCATTTAAAATGGTGTTAAATGCTAGTAAAAAACTGTTCACGCCTAAATAAATTTATGTGTATATTATAAAATTATTTATGTATGTTTATATTCGACCCCACGTTCTTCTTTTGTTAGAGTTTTTGAATTCCTTCCAAAATTTGAAAAATATACCAAAAACAGTTTTTTTTATTACAAAATTATTATTTTTCCAATAAAAAAAATTATATTTTATACAATAGCTCAGTTCATTTTGTTTATATCAAGCACTGTTTCTGACTGTAAATCTTTAATAACCCACATTTCGAAGTTTCATTATAAAAATTTAATATAGTATAAATATAAATGTGTAAACTAAAAAATAAAAAAATGGTGTTTGGTCGGAGCAGGGATTGAACCCACGAACCTTTGCTTGCAAGGCGAACATGCTAACCATTGCTCCATGTGGCAAGCAAATGTATGTTTCTGTTAAATGTTTTTTTTTTGCATCTGCTCGTGGGCGCCGCAGACTATGCTACATAAATATAACTTATAACGATAATTGTCTATTGATGACCATAACAGCTACGTAGCCCAGTGGATAGTGTGTTGGCTTACAAACTGTATGGTCCTCGGTTCGATTCTCGGTCCAGATGAAAGGTACAATTTAAAAAAAAATATACAATTGATTAATTTTCTTCAACATTATTTGTATTACAGAAAAAGGTGCCAAGAACTAAAAAATTCGTGGAAGTGAAAATTATGTGAGGGAATGAGCACAATCTTTTTTGAGGAAAATTCTTCCAAGTATATAATATTTGTGGGCTCAAATTGCTTCCAAACATATAATATGTTCGCATAAAACAAACATATTAATGTTTCGGCAGAATCCAAAAATATACATGCTTCCTGCAAAATATGTTTGGAACATATGTTAGAGAAGCGATTTTTTTGAGGGTGCACTCATAGAAAAATATGTTTTTCATATGTTCCGATATAAACAAAATGTGTTTCGGGCACAATTTTGAAACACAATATATTTAAGTGCAAACATGTAATGTTTCTAAAGTAACACTAAATGTTTGGGACATCTATGTTAATATGTTAGAATATATTATGTTTGGGGCATGAATGTTTCATAAAAATCATATGTGTGAATGCAAACATATATAAATTTACAAATTTCGACTAAACATACATATGTTGTGATATTTTATTCAAAGCGACAGAGAGAGAGAGAGAGAGAGAGAGAGAGTATAGAGAAAGAAATAGAGATGGAAACCGGGAGAGTTGACAAAAGATATCAACATAACACAGCGAAAGAATAAAAAGAGAACAATTTCTGTGAAACCGCTTGTATGTTGTTTCGGAAAACTGTTTTATGATAAGGCCAAAAATTTGATATTCTTAAGTCTAAATATTATTTAATTTGAATAAAGAGAATGGACATTCGGAACCAAGAGAATACACATTTGAAAAACAAACAGCATATGTTTTCGCCTCGAGAGCAGCATTTTATGTATGTGTGGACATGTGTTTTGTTTATCATTTTGGCATTATGGGCACAATTTTTTCTTGGTTCGTTAAAAGAAATCAGGGGTCTTCATAAAAATAACGAAAGGGCACCATAATATTTTTAGAGTTGGGACAGTAAAATGAAATAAGGAGGAAATAGTGAAAAATTACACATTAAAATGTATAAAAACAAAGTTTAGTTCCTCTTTATTAATAAGTAGTCCACGAGGAGTTGACGGACACCTTAAAATATAAAAGCGGGCATTAAGTTCGAGTTTTGCAGCTAAAACAATTTAAAAAGTTTATTTTCTTTAAAATGAATTATTAAAGAAAAATAAAAGACATTTTAGAGCGATGGTGTTAAATGCTATTAAAAAACTGTTCACGCCTAAATAAATTTATGCTTATATTATAAAATTATTTATGTATTTTGATACTCGACTCCACGTTCTTCTTTTGTTAGAGTTTTTGAATTCCTTCCAAATTTTAAAGTTTTGTACCAAAAACAGTTTTTTGTTACAAAATTGTATTTTTGCAATAAAAAAATAATATTTTATCCAAAAATCAGTCAATTTCGTTTATATCAAGCACTATTACTGACTATAAATCTTTAATAACCCACATTTCGAAGATTCATTATAAAAATTTAATATAGTATAAATATAAATGTGTATTTTGAAGGAAGCACATATATTATTGGATACTGCCGAAACAGTAATATGTTTGTTTTATGTGAACATATTATATGTTTGGAAGCATTTTAAGGCCAACAATATTATATGCTTGGAAGAATTTTTCCCAAAGAAGATTGTGCTCATTATATATATATATATATATATATATATATATATATAT